>NC_135500.1:128717519-128765019 GCF_052857255.1 Amblyomma americanum
CGGTTGGCATATGTGATCCCCCGTGAAAAATATTGGCAATTTTCCGCAAAATATTCAACAAAAAGAAAGGAAAGACGAAATTCGGCTGCAATAAGTTGCGTATGTCGATCCTGCGGTTTTATTTTTTTCGTCGATTTTGCGAAATCTGCTTGCTCTTGACATTAATAAAAGATACTTCAGTCATGCATCTCGAGGAAGATGAGACAAGCGTACTTAGCCGGTGTTGGCAAAAGGAAAAAAATATTGAAAAAAGGCATAAAAGCGGGCTTCGAACTTTCGGTGAAGCGCCAAATCTGGTAGGAAAGCGGAGGTGACGAAGAGGCGGTGTGAGGCGGAGCTGAGTTCAGCTTCTGCAAACATGAATAGTATTGGCATGCGTGTTATTCACACGTCGATACTTTTCTGATTTGCTTTCCGTACTTCCTGATGTGCCACGCTAGTTTCGCTAGCCAATCACAGCAAGATGACTCCTTGGAGTCATATTTCGTAGTATTTCGTATTTCGTCGCAGGTATGTAGATAGTAGTGCGAGGTCTACATGAAAACAAACCTCGCCTGTAGTCGTGTTTATATTTTTTCTTTCCTCTGTGTTCGTTTGTGACTGCTTGATAAAGATACTTGACAGGTCGGATGAGCTTAAGCCGCAAGGCGTGAACTTGGATTTAAACAACTACTACCATAGCGACAGACAGACAGCAGCGAATAAGGAACGTCATCTCACTTCGAGCTGTGTGTGTAGCAAAACGTCCAACTTTCTGCTTTTTTACAGTGCTATTTCCTTTTTTTGTTTACATCTTTATGTACACTGCACTGCTGATATGACATTGTTTCTCTTGTGAATATTTCGCTCATAGTTGTTCGTAAGCCATCACATAGCTTGCGCGCACATTTTATTATCATACGTCATCAATTTACTACTACCCTCAGAAGCCCTAAGGTCATTACATAAGGGGACATCACCCATGTCTCCTGTTTTAACACTGGAGACAGCACATTAGCGTGAACTAACGACACACAGTTTCTGGCACGCAAATTAAATAATACAGTAAGAAAAACGACAACTAGGAAACTTTCAAAAAGGTATTGACCGCACACAATATGCCGGGAACACTGAACGGAAAAATCACAGAATTCGTAACTTAAGAGCAGTCAAAATAGCCAATAACCCCAGAGCAATATTTTTAAGGACATATTTTTTCACGCCTGCAGACCCGTACGATCAGTCTAAAAAGAGAGCACAACACCATGTCGACTGCTGCAGAATTTACAACAGCTGACAGTGGTGCTACAATACTGGCTCTGCCACTTCTTATAGTCGAAGCTACGACAGAGAGCATTGGAGATTCTAAGCCGCAACATGGCTGCATAAGATATTGTCACGTAGTGGTGACGGCAGTCGAAGCAGGATGAAGACGGACAGAAGGTCTTCTAAAAGAAAACTGTTTATTGGGCTGACTTGCACCCAAAATGGACTGAATCACTCGGCGGCGGCGAAGCGACAAGCGTGCTAGGCGGTCGTTGAACAGAATGCCCGCCGCTGTCGGCCGTGCTCAATTTAAAGCTGATAGCGAACTTTCGAGATAAAGCGTGCAAAGTTACTAGAACATTCCGGAACAACGTAGAATCAGCTCTGCCTGGCTGCGATCAATCGAGATATATCTAGTCGCGTCTTGCGTCGCAAACAAAGCGATAAAGTGGTGTGGCGGCAGATTTAAAAAACGAACAAACACTGCAAATATTCACGGCAATATTCAGGAAACCAGACTCTAATGCTCATCGCTTTGTGACTAACTAAACTTCATAACTAACATAAATGCGCACACATAAAAGCATGCACACAATTTAAGAGAGAGAGAGATTTGACCAAAACTAGAATCGTGCATAAACCGTTACGGAGCCAAACATGCTGTAACCGGAATTCAACCTGTTGGTGTAGTAATACGCAGGTCCTGACTTGAAAATAACTGTACGGGAATTTGATAACAGATGAACTCGAATTAAATGCATTTGTGACCACACGCACTGGCATTCACGAAGACAAACGCGCAAAAGGTAGCTTGTGGAGCCTGTTTCCAGTAAAAAGAATAAACGACATGTTGGCTATGCTCTCTTCGTTCATTGGCTGGGTTTGATGACTTATAATAAACTCTGACACATCTCCGATCAAAAACTCTAAACCAAAAAGTCAGTCACCCGTGAAGAAGGAGGCGCGCTGGCTTCGAAACGTTGCGTTTTAAATTAAAGTTTTCGGTTATAGATGTTTGAGAGTTTGTTATAGGCTCATAACAGCAAGGAAGGCTAATCCGCCTTTTTCACAAGACCGCTCTGCGCATGCGTGCCCCTTCTTCTTCAGCTCCACTGGTTGAAAACGAAAACAAGTCTGCTCGGTCTACCCCATGGACATTTACTTCCCTCTCAGAGTCAGCAGGTTCGGCCTCAGACACCACCGCGGACGAGGAAATCGGATTCGGTATAGTCTCCGACCCTACCGACGAAATCCTCGCGACATTCCGGCTTCTTCCTTCGAAAAGAGACTGTAGGTGCATTGACTGCGACCGCATCTGAGCTGCGAGGCTTCGAAGAAGTACGCTACGGCACGTGCGCCATTTCGTCACTGAGCGTTCGCTGCGCATACTGGCGGCGTGGCGCTCTGCGGTCGGTCGCGGGTCCGCACATTCCGGCCCGCACTTGCTCGCGCACTCGTCCGGCCCGGTGGCAGCCAAGGACTTCCCCTTGGGGCCAGTGTGTCACTTTATGCCAAGGTCGGATTTCCGGCGCCACGCGGCCTTGCTTTCTCGCATTCGCTTGCGCGCCCACACGCACGGACATGATTGCATGGTATACGAACAGTGGAATCCGGCGCCTTGCTGCTCTTAATCCCGTTTCCACAAGGGCCGCTCAAAATGTCCCTTTTCAACGTATAGAACGGCGATAGGAATCCAGGGGAAAGAAGATATGCGTGGCTGGCGCAGCGAACCCTGAACTACGTGACTCAGTGGATTTGATGGAATCAGCATCGGCGTTTCTGACTTTTTTTTTTTTTGCGCACTGTAACGAGGAACAAACGCGAGTGTTGTTCATTGTACCAGAGGCTGTGCCAAGCCGTCGCGATGGCTCAGTGGTTATGGCACTCGGCTGATGACCCGAAAGACGGGGTTTCGATCTCGGCCCCGGCGGTCGAATTTCGATAGAAGCGACAGGCCCGTTTGCAGTGCGATGTCTGTGTGCGTTAAGAAACCCCAGGTTGTCGAAATTATCCGGAGCCCTCCACTATGGCGTCCGTCATAGCCTGAGTCGCTTTGGGACGCTAAACCCCATAAACCAAACCAAACCAAAGGGATTGCACACTACGGGAGTAGATTGAACGGTTTTTGGCGTGCTCCACCAGGGATTCTAGTAAAGCATAGCGCGATCAGGATTGCTTGTTAATGGTTGATGAATTTTTACATAAGAAAGCAACAGCGTACGGCACGATACGCGCCGTAGTGGAGGGCTCAGAATTAGCTTCGATCCCCTGGTCTTTTTCAGGTGCCGCGAACCTGGGTAGACGGGCGCTTTTGCAGGTCGCCTTTGCGGAAACGCGGTCGCCTAGGCCAGGATCCAGCCGGCGAATTTATGCTCGGGAGCCGAACGCCGTATAGCCACTGAGCCATCGCGACCAGTCAGGAAGGAGCTTTGATTGCTGTGGAGAGAAATGGCCGCATTCGATCTTGTGCTATAACGAGCACATGTTCCGGACGAAGATGGCCAGCCTCATTTCGTTCGTATCCTCGTGATGTCTATCTCAACGTCCAGCCGACCTGAACTTCAGGATTTGACGTGAAAATATGCAAGGAACTCTTTATGACTGAGCGAGATAAAATGACATCCTACTGACTTTATCGACCAAACCTTCGCGAAAGTCGAGAGTTTCTTGCTCAAGTGAACGTATACCCGGTTGTGGGGCTGGGAGACACGACATAGCAATTTAAAACTTAATTGTTCGATATATGAATGTCACTTGCCAGTGGCAGACCTCGTCTGAAAACACTGACACTACAGACTCGACCACTGGCCACCGTATTTAGGTAGTGGGAAGTGGCAATAACAAGCGTCACATTAACTAAGATGCATAGGTTTTATTAATTTAATGCCTAAGGTTGCTTTAAAAACTACCAGTAAAATAAGACCAATGATATCCATCAGAGATACTGTAAACTGTATCACCTTTTTTTTTGTCGTTAGCAGTGCTGCCAATGTCAGCGCTATTGTTGGTATAGAGGCAGTCTTTCTTTTGAAAAGATTTTGAGAGACGATGCAACATCATTGCTAAGCCGTGCAAGAAACGCTGCAAGAGAACAAAAATAAAGGCACCTAAAGTTTTTTCAACCGGAATAACCCTCTGAATTGCACACTGTCCTATTAAAAATGTGTAGTATATCCACTCCACGCGTCATTTCCTGCCTGAATGCATTCAGAGTGGCGAACAGTGAACACTGCACGACCGTCTGCTGTGACCTCATTTTCTTTTTCAATTTAAAATATTCATTCCTGCCGAAATCGCGAGTTCTGTCATCTTTAACGTCATTGTAGGGAAAGATATACCACACCGTCAATATTTTTATACTCGTCTCTGATTGTAGAGCGTCCCCTTAAACCTAAAAATATTTCACCTTACGATATCACACTAGTTAAACGTCAACGAGAATGCGTATGGAGTTCGATAAGTTATAATTCCTACAGTTTTACGTTTTTATGTTGATCTACATACAGTTTTATGTTGATCTACATAAAACTGTATTTCACAAAAAGTGCAAGGACTTGAATGCATGATCAATCTCGCATTGTTGTTAGCTCGAGGCTTCCATCTCACGTCGCAAGTTAAACAGAAGGATGACATGAGACCGTATGTGCGGACCCGAACCTCGAAAATGTAAATCAAAGAAATGCGCACAGCCGATTCGAGGCTTAAGTAACGTATATGTTCTTTAAATCCATCCTTCCGCAACTTTGGTTTTACCCCCCCCCCCCCCCCCCCCCCCTCCGCGTGCTTCTCTTTCAAAGCGGGCCTGCGTGCACTGTCTTTGCTTGTTGTGTGTCGACTGCAGACAATATTCACGGCAGTCAAGCGCGCGAAATTCGGCTGAAATGAATTTTAAGGAACGTGTTATAGTTAAGTTACAACAGAAAATAACAGCCTCGCTCAACTGCACAATAACAGCTGCATTATCACAACATACCACGTGATGGTGTCTGTTAGCGAAGCTTCCACTACTCCTGGGGGATGCAGAAATGTTCAGGCCCTTATAAAGGACTCACAGACTGCTGTACTCTGGCAGGAGAGTAGTTTGTTGATTTACTGCTGATACCCTGGTTCGCCGGCGGCTGATTTCTTAGCCACTGACAGGCGTGCTCCACTGCGTTCCTTGGAAATTTCCACGTCTTTCCGGGTGCAAAGTTACGCTCCGGATGCTGGCCAAATTTCGGACGCTGCTCGTAGCAGCTGGCATAGGAGCTGGAGGAATGAGGACTTTGCTTCTGAATTGCGAACTACGTTGAATTTCTTGTTGAAATGTTCTGGCCGCTTGCCTTTCTTGCAATGTCTCTATGATACGCAACTATGCAGCCCACTCCTTTCATGACTTTTGAGCTTCGTGCTTTGATGCTGGAAACAAGGCGTGATCGCATTGGCGCTTCTTTTGTCCGACTTAGGAAAAGGTGCCTCTCTCTCAATCATACACCAACTATTGGTGATCGGCTTGACGTCGTCAGAAGGGAATGCAGATCAATGCGGAAAATCGGTATTAAGGCAATGAAAGTATAAAGAGCTGAAGCTAAGTGGCTGGTGAAGTGGGCTTTGCTTATTATCATGTAGAAAAAATAATTAATAGCTGCATCACTTTAATTTCACGGCTTCATGCATAGATGCCAGATGCCTTCACCTTCGAGACAAAAAATGAAATAATTTTGACATATGAGTGTCCGTAGAAGGCACGCTTGTGCGTATCTGTTGACGGATACAACTCAAGAACGAAGCTGGTTTTTGCCGTCAAAAGATCCCTATTCAGCCAATAGCGTCGGCTGATTCTCATGAGCCTGCTAGCGGCACAATGCGGGCAGCGGCGTGACAATGCAGGTAGGGGCTATCCCCGACCATGGAGGAAGGGGACTGTCCCCTTTTATTTGCCACTCCCTGCACTGTCATCAGCCGACGCCATTGGCTGGAAGGGGGTCCTTTGAAGGGGAAGCCGCTTCATTCTTGAATTGTATCCGACTAAAGTCCACCATTGTTCGGTGCACGCGCCCTTTTGAAACATAATGTTGCGCAGCATAGAAAGCGCACGTGGAGCTGTTCACCGCCATCCGCTTCCCTCACTCCTTGCATTCCTATTTATGAACTGCTGTTCTCGAAAAACTCCTCATTTTCAGCGGAGCATCGGTAGTAGTTTGGCCGGACGTCAGCTGTGCGCGCCGGCACTCACTTGCGTTGGTGTGCAGAAGCTACATTCGCCGGTTCCGTCTTGCAAAAGCTTGGCACATTTTCTGCGGCTTGATCAATGGTTACGTCAACCTTGAACCGCAATCCCAAGGGGCTGCGGCGCGACCGCCATTGCCTGAATGGTGCGTAAAATCCGCTTCCGCATTTCTCCATGCAGCGACCGCCGGCCAGCAGCTAAAAGACGCGCCACTTCATCCGGGGCTTTCTTCGCAGAATATAAACTCGTCCTGTCGATGCGCTACGGCCGCCTTTTTTATTGTCCTTTCTCTTTAATATAAGCGTGAACGCTCGCTCCTCTATTGCAGCACGCGTTCGCGTTGCGCCCGCATTCACGCGTTTCGTAATTACTGACGCTATAGAAACTGCGACCCCCAATTACGGGCTCCACGTTGTATACGCTCCGCTCGCGTTGTGAATTTGTGCCGGTTACAATCGCGCGAGGCGTCTATAGCGCGCGCTACCTTGATGCAGCTATTGCGCCGCGTTTACGAAATGCGCCGCGCCCGCCCTCTCCTGGAAGGGAGAGACACCACCCCGAACGGCCAGACTTCGAAGCCTCTTTGTTTCTTATCCCCAACTACGCATCTCGCTCTCTAGGTGTGCGTTAGGAGGATAAAAGCGAATGTATACTCGCAATGGCGGCATCGAGACCTTAATTGCAGCCCTTAGCGCTGCTGGGTACCCTTTCTCGGCAAGCCAGTTTCTCCTCCCGTGTATACCGGGGGTATCCGTTGAGAACAGGAGGATTCCTGTCCTTGAGTGAGGCACACGCGTGGCACATGTCTTGTGTCATCTCGGATTACAGTGGAGCGACTGCTTATGACGCGATGGGTCGGAATTCTCGATCTGTATCTTCCACTGTGGAGGGATGATGCCCGCCGCTTCGGAGCTGTCCGGTTTTCGAGAGCCCCAGGCGTCGTGCTCCGTGACACGCAAGCGGCATTCTCTCTCCGTTCCATTATTTTTATATTTCTTGCTTCTTTCTCTCTCTCAGAATTCCTTAAGAGCTTTTGGCAATGGCCTTCTAGTCGGCCTTGCCAGATCGTCTTCTTCGGCTCTGTCTCCGTTTTGTCTGGGAGTCGATAGTGTGGAGAAGGAATCTCGGGTCAGATCTAGAGAACACCGGTCGGCGTTCGCTGCGCGCGAGCCCCTGGAGCCGTCTCAGTGACGTCACACGAAACCTTTTCTACTTCTCGGACGGACGCAATGATCAGACGTCGGCCAGAATACAAACTAGCGGATGCCTGTGTTAGATTACCTGCGATAGAGTTCAAGCGTAGCGTTTTTTTGACGACACAACGAGGTGAGTGTTTAAAAAGACTAGCGCATTAGACTGGGAGAAAGAAATAGGAAAAGGCAGGACGAGCGCTCGTCCGGTCTGTTCCTATTCACTTGACCCAATCTAATGCGTTAGCCATTTTAATCAATCGTGAACCACCAATTCTCCCAGCTTTCTGCCTTAACAACGACGTGGAGTGTATCGCATCAGCTTTCGCTGAATTCATGGCGAAGTTTTTTTTTTTCATAAAAATAGTCTCCTGATGGCGCTTTTCGAGATTACAATGACGTCAATTTGCAGCGGAGATTGTCTAGAAATAGCTAAATACCGATGTGATCGAATCTTTTGCGTTTTAATGAACGAACCGCTTATCGTAATTCGATCGTCTGATGTCTGAAATTTCCCATTTGAAATGCGTACGGCTATGTATTGCAAGAAAATCTTTCGGAGAGAAAAGAAAAAAAAAAGAAAGACACGGTGACATTCGTTTAACTTGAAGGGCTAAAGGTCCCATCTTTTGATAACAACTCAATACATACGATGACAGTGTCCTCACTCGAACTTAGACCAGCACTAGCACTGTACGGCGCATGCCCAATGCGCACATGAAACGTGCAATTTTCCGGGCAACGTAAATTTACATACACTTGCTGCTTGTAGTGTGACGTTCCTGGAAATCCCAAGAAAGTTCACATGATAATGAAATACAGCGAGCAGCAAGACAGGACACAGAGAACGAAAAAAAAACGGGACGAACGCGGGTGCGTCCAGAAGGTGAGGTCAATTTTAAAACTTAGCCTGTAATGAGCATGCGCCCTGTCTTCTATGCACATCACAAAAAAGTGTAAAAGTAAAATATGACCACGGTGGATACCAAAGATAAAAGCGAAAGGCGGACCATACGCTCGCAGCAATTAAGCTGTAAATAAGTATAACGTGATGATATTTTTTTAGAGCGACAGTTGTTAGGCGCCATTCCTGGTATTTCACGTGGGTGTAGTAGTAGTAGTAGTAGTAGTAGCAGCAGTAGTAGTAGTAGTCGGCGTAACAGGCAGGTAGTTTCCATAGGGACCAATGGCATGGTGGTTACTGTGGAAGGAGGTGGGCATGACGGAAGTGGAGCAATGCGTAACCGGAGGGTGGTTACCACTCGAATCTTCTGGAGGGTGGTTACCGCGGAAGAGGAGGCCATGACGAGAGCGGAGACATACGTAACCGGATGATGGTTACCACTGAGACCACCCGTGGGTGGTTATCGTGGAAGAGGAAAAGGAGGGTTACTGTGGTAGGAGAATGGTGTGGCAAGTGTGAGGAAGGAGGAGGGAAAGTAACACCTCGGCAGCTCTCGCTGAATCTCGCGTTACATAGTGGTAATCATCCTGTGAGGTTTATTTTTTTTTTAAGAAGTCACTGCGATAAGTGGTGTTCACAGTGCTACGTACGAATAATCAGAAGACAAAAACTGTCGCTGCCAACAAGTCGTACGCGAACTGTTGCATGTCGTGTCGCTAGTTCACGCGTTTCCGGCTTGGGGGGCCAGCGTCGCCAAACTTAATATCTATTTTTGTGTCTTGTAAGTAAACAGATACTGTATCTCTGAAGAAAAGTCCGATAGTGATCAGCGGAGCTAAGGATACAGCAAAAAATAAAATGTTTTCCTCCTCCGGATTTGTTCAAGAAATAATAATAATAATTGGTTTTTTGGGGAAAGGAAATGGCGCAGTATCTGTCTCATATATCGTTGGACACCTGAACCGCGCCGTAAGGGAAGGGATAAAGGAGGGAGTGAAAGAAGAAAGGATTATAGGTTCCGTAGTAGAGGGCTCCGGAATAATTTCGACCACCTGGGGATCTTTAACGTGCACTGACATCGCACAGCACACGGGCGCCTTAGCGTTTTTCCTCCATAAAAACGCAGCCGCCGCGGTCGGGTTCGAACCCGGGAACTCCGGATCAGTAGTCGAGCGCCCTAACCACTGAGCCACCGCGGCGGGGCTTTGTTCAAGAAACGCTCCCAGTTTGTACAGGACCACGCAGAATTACCGGGACACAGTGATGAAAGGATAACTTCTCCGGAAGTGGTCTGCGCTATCCGCACGGTGGCGCTCTGTCTACGAGCCATACGGGCGCCTTCGCTGCGGCAGAGTCGTATATATACTACGCCGATACACTGCAGTAAGCTAAACAGTAACACGCTATGGTACCACTAATCCCTGCCGCATCTGTACGACACAAAGTGACGCCTGGGACCAACAAATAAGCACCTTAAATCCGCGGGAAGACTGATCGTCGTAGACACGTCGCAAGCCGGGCTTCCTACATAGCATTTCTGGGTCACGACGCCGCGCCGTCTTAGACCCAGCTGCAGTGGGCAACAAATCTCGCGTACGCATCTCAAACCGCACGCGTCTGCAGAGGCGCTTCTTTCGTTTTTTTTCTCCTTCTCTTCATCTTTTTCTTGTCAACTTTAAAATTTCTTGTTCCACGTCAAGCGTCCGAAGTAGCAAAACTTTAAAAAAAGTCGCGGAGCAACACGCAAGCGCAGTGCACTACACCCTCGTATCACCTCCATCACGACGACGACCACCACCACCACCAGAAAAGCACGTTTTCGGTGGCGGGCTTTTCTTCTTCTTGCTACTGGGGTAGCGAGCGTATCAACCACGTGAGCATAGAGTGATGGCCCTCCTCATCTGCGGAGGAGATGCTTGGAGCGCGCTTCTTGTTTGTTGAGACGCGTCTCGACCAATCTTCTTCCCGTCGCGCGGAGGATGAGGACGAAGCCGTCTCCTGTGTGTACGCGTGTGTCTACTTCGGCGTGGCGCACACCAGGAAAGACGTAACAGTCCTGCTCGGGCGAAGGCAGGCAGTCTCGCTGTATATGCGTGCTGTGCTGCCGACTTGAAGGGCGCCTATCCCTCGCACCCTGCACAGGCGCCCGTTTTCTTGCTCGGCGCGGTTTTCTGACCTCGTTGTGTTGAGACGCGCCGTTGCTGCTGCTGCTCATACTCTCGTCGTCTTCTCCTCCTCTCTTCCTCCGCGCCTTTCTTCTTCTCTCTCTCCTTCTGCCTATCTGACGTTTTATTTCTGAATGCGTCTCGCCTCTCTCTCTCTCCCTCCGAGAGGGACCTCCGCCACTGCCGTCGGCGCTACTGACGTCTAGTGGAGCCGGCAGACCGGGTTACACACTTTCATGTTTCACAGGCTGCGGTGGGGTGAGACCCGTTCTTTCTCTGACATTTCTTGCTGCTGCTGCGGACGGACACGAGCAGACAGACGGGGACACACGTGCTCGCGAAGACGTAGCATACGCGGGCAGTGCGGCAGCCCTTTTAGACAGGCCCCGGGAACTATCGTTTATTGCTGTTTCTCGCAGCGCACATGGGGCGGCGCATGCATACGATCTGTATCGCCATCATCATCATCATCATCATCATCGGCAGCCATGTTGGGTGACAAAGGCCTCTTCCACCGATGAAAAGTTAACTCCGTCCGCCGCCAGCGGCAACCACTCTATCCCAGGGGATTGCATGACATTGAATCCCACCTGGCTATCAGCCACCGCCGGCTACCAAGTTTCTCTTCTGTTGGAATGTGCACCAGAAGACTCTTGGCTATATTCTTCGACACTGCCTTTCCACCCAAGTTCATTTACTGCTCTTGATTTCCACTCCCCTAGTCAAGCCTGATCTTTTTTATCGTTAAACGTTACCCCATCATTTACATTCCGTTAGCCTAGTGACTCTAATCTAATTTAATATTATTTCGTCTATTGTTCCCTTCACGACTGTTAAGCGTTATTACTTCACTTTTGTGCATATCAATTGTTAAGCCTCTCGTTGTACTTTGACTGTCGAGGTTCTCAATCGTGAGCAGGAATTTTTCCCCTAAGGTACACAGTAGAAAAAATCGGAGCTTTCTAACATGCCCTGATCACTTTCTTATAGCTCTTATATTTATAATGCTCATTTTTCTTCCTAATTCCGCTCTTTGAATATCATCTGCGCGCGTACAGGGAGTAATGACGTGCAGGGAGTAACACCGGCTGCTCGCATACTTGCATTGACTTTGATCACTCTCTTTATTGATGACATATCCAAGGCGTGGCACGATCGTTCTCAGAAATGGATGGAAATAAGGAAAACCTTTGAATACAGTGTCGAGTTGGAGAGACATCACGGACAGAAAATAGCCGAAAGGCGGAATGTAGGAAGGAACACAGAAGTGCTAATACAACATATAGATAGCTTGCGTATATATTTCCCGTTTGCGCTCCTTTCACTGCGTTAGCATTATGACCGTGAACGCCATTAACCGAAAACGCCGGCGTGTGTCTCTGCGTGGCCGCCGAGTGAAGCCTCCCGCGCCTGCAGCGAGCAGAGCGTGAGAACCTCCTCCCGACGAGAGGCAAGAGGGAAAATCTACATCGCTGGAGGCGGCCAGGCGAGCGCAGCAACGCCCCCAAGCGGAAGGGCGAGTGAGGAGAGAGGGAAAGCGGCACCGAAAGCCAGCGCGCTTCACTGCGTCAACGAGCGCGTCATCGGCTCATCTTACGCGGGTTGCCAAATGAGGCGAAATGTGCACAGTCTAACAAATGTCAAAATACAAAAAAAAATTGCGAGGGACAAAGCAAGCCAAAGTGAAGCGAAGTGTAGATGCAGTAAATGTAGAGTATAAATTCATTAGCGAGCTAGACAGGGAAAGTAAATAAAAATTAACTGGTTCATCTTTCAGGTAATAGGATGCGCGGCAAAAAGAAAGGGTACCAGATGGGAAAGCATCATCTCAATAACGTATTCTGCTCATACAGTTCAACGCATCAGACCATCTGAGCGGCAGCGATTTTTTTCTTGGTTTGACATGTTATAAACGATTACTCTGGACACCACGCAATGTATGCACGGGAGCAGCATACAGTGAATCTATGGCTAAAGTAAAAGCGAGAATATGGTAAAAAGAGGTCATGACCTCGTGAACGCTGCATTTCTTTTCTCAAGGACAGCTGCACTGTCAACCTCTTTCCAGCTGGAAATGCGCAGTGTTATTCTTGAATGCTCCGCGGGATTCCAGAGAAAGAATTTGTGGTTTTCTATCGTTCATAGACCAAATTCTCTTGAACTTGCGCATCGTTAGGCCCATTTCACAGGCAATGAACACACCAGAGTTATAGGTCTTTTTTTTTTTAGTTTGCTGATTTCACTTTGCCATGTCGTTTTTACAGTACTCCTATTCTGATGACGTGCGCGTTATGCGTGGCTGACTAGTCACACCACTGGACATCACACTGATCTCGTATGCGGCTTTACCTTGGTGCCTGCTTCCATGCGCTCCTTGGTGCTTTCAACGGACATCAAGGAAGAAGTGCCGATACAATTCTTCAAAAAAAGGCAGCAAATTAAGCCAGATTTTCTCGTTTCTTCGCCTTCTCAAGCCATTGCCCTCTTAACTTCCGCAACCACGTCAAGATCTGCTTTTAATTCTTTGTGCTTCAAGGTTTTCAAAGTTCTTGAGCCGCCTCCTTTAAAGAACAGAGTAGGTCAGATTGTGCTTGCGGCCCTGAAATTTAGAGCTCACGTGAGACAATTCTTGGCAGTCATTTGATATCAGTATCTCTCGCAACACTTTGGTGACGCAGGTTCGACCAAGGAATTAATTTCTGCAGCCGCATATCTCAATAGAATATATATAAATTAAACTGCATCCTGATTCATCCGCACCGTGATTTTAAGCTTGAAGCAAACATGTCGAAACGGCTGGAGCCACTACAGTGTTCTCCTTTTCCTTTTGCGTCAGTTCTCACTCACAAACATCCTTTGAACTTCGTTTACGCTTGCTTGATGCCGTTTTTAGTTTTTTTTTTGTTACATCTCCTTGCCACGTTTGCTGCTACCTTTCTTGAGCCATTGCTTTCATGTCACTTAAGCCTTCCTTTTTTTTTTTGACGCAGCGCCTGTGCGTTGTCCCTTTTGTCTTTCACCATGCGTTCGCGCAGTTTCTTCATTGCGATCCGAACTGACACGGGAAGTTTCACAGCCTGGTTTGGCGTAGCGAGCCGAGCAAGTCAAAGTCAAAGAGTTTATTCAGGCAACGTCTGGTACAGTTGCCTAGGGCCCAGACCAAAAGGCAAATAGATGCCTGACAAATAGTCTGCGCCCTTCTTGCTCCCAGTCGAGAGCACAACACATTCAGCGTACAAAATAAACACTAAACGAGGAAATACAGAGTGGATTGGTTAACATTGAAACTAGAGTTATTCCATATTGAGCATTTATGTACAACAGTTGGGCAAATACTGCGAGAAACAACAGAATAAAAAGTGACGGGAAGACGTCTTGAGCTTCCGTTAAAACCACCCCTGGCAGTATCCTGAGTTCGCCCGACAACTGCGGACCTCGCTTATAGGTAATGTCTGTGCTGCTTACCCTTGAGCAGAGATAAAGAAGACGTCTTGAGCTTCCGTTAAAACCACCCCTGGCAGTATACTGAGTTCGCCCGACAACTGCGGACCTCGCTTATAGGTAATGTCTGTGCTGCTTACCCTTGAGCAGAGATAAAAGATTACCCTCACAGCAGACGCAACTTTTATGCACCATCATCTTCTGTTCACTTATCAACACTGAACATGGCTGGTCAATCTACATAAGGGGCTGAAAAGTTGGTCCATTTCGACGCCACCGATTACAAAGTCTAGTCCAAGTTGGAGCACAACGACATAACTGACGAAAGGCGGTTTCCAAACGAAACAAAAAGAAATAGAAGGGGAACGGTTATAGGACTTCCGTCAGTCGGGCGAGCAGACAGTGCGTGTGGCCTTCCTGCTTCTGGCCTCATCTGGCGGACACTTTCGTCGACTTGACCGAGAAACCGACACGGGAGGCGGCATCCCTCGCCACCACGCACCACCACCCCCGTCTCACCGGACTTCTGAGACGCATGGACACGGACGCACGAGAGTGGAGAAAGGGGGGGGGGGGGGGGAGGAGCGAGCGCGTCGTCCTGGTCGTCGTCGTGGTCTTCGTGGTCGTGTTATGCGGGCGGCGCTTCCTGCTGTTGCTACTCCGCGCACCGGTCGGAGAAGACAAGTGCGTGACAGTGCCGTGTCGGGGCGTTTCAGCATTCTTTGCTTTCCTCTTTATTCGTGGTTCTCTCTTCTTCCTCCCCTTTCTCTTCCTTTCGCTTTGCGGTGTCGTGATTGTCCGGTGGCTTCCTGGATGCGCGAGAGCGCGACGCTTGATAGCGCGGAGGCCGCCTTCGCCACCATGCCCCCAGCCGCCTTGCTCCTTTGTTTACCTGTGTGCGCGCACGGCAGAAGTCGTCACATCTTCTGGCTCCGTGCCGTTTCGCACAGTAGTACGCGTGAATGGATGGATGGATTTTATTAGCATCCCCTCTGAGTGAGAATCGCTACCTGGGCTTGTTGGTTTGACTTTGCTTTCACGAGTAAACAACTAACTCAAATAAACTCAACTGATTTCTAGTCCATCGGGCGTTTTGCTGTGTTATTGTGTTTTGCGTTTTGTTGTTGCTGTGTCAATCGCGCTTGTGGTACGTTGTCTTCCTATGTCCTCCGTGCCTTTCGCACTGATTATTTCTAAAAGGAATCTCCTTTGAGTCGGGGCGGTGGCTGAAGCCACCTAGCGCAGGAACTCAAAATGGGCTGTTTGAATTTATTTCGTACTTTTTGAAACTTTTACGCCTGTTCTGATTCTTTGCCGTCGTAAACTTTTTACTGCTATGTTCTAAGCTGTACTATTCTTATTTCTGGAATGGTTCGCACAATTTCTTTCCACTTTGCTTTTGTGCTATCAGCACTCTAGACTTCTCTCGCTCATTTCTATTATCTATGTGTTAATTTTGCTTTCAGTATCCCTAAAACCCATAGCATCAGGGAGGCTGACATATCCTCGTTGATATATCATATGCGTTCGTAATGCGATGAACACCACGTGGCGCACTTAAACCCGCCGGTGCGCCCGACGTTTCACACCTCCACCCCCGCTGTCACCACTTCTCCCTATTTAGCATAACCTCTCCTTTCCTCCGGTAGTGTTTGCCTTCATTTGTATCGCAATGTACCGTAGTCGAGAAGGGGCTCCTCTTCACGATGCTCGGCGTTGTTGTTGTTGTGCCCTTGACGGCTCTAGCTGAGACCATAAAGTCATCTTTCTCTTCGTCCCCCCCCCCCCCCCCCTCCACGCCGCACTCCTCTTCAATTTGAGAAGTTTGAGGAGAGTACTACGCAGGAAAAAATATTGCACAGCAAAGGAGCGCCAGCAAACAACATAATAGCCATATCAAATTCATTCATGTGAAAATATTGCACCTATATGGTATATTACAGAAAGACAGCAAGTGTCAGAGCCATGTACACTTTTCTAAGTTTGTGTACTGGAAAATCGAGGGGTAGGAGAAAAATTTGTGCATCGCTAAGTTTTTCTTATATACTGCATTTTCGCTCATTTCGCGCAATTTTCAAATACATTGGAGAACTTTTTCTACATTGTTTTCTGCATCGTTTCTACAACGTTTGTACATCGTTGAGACCCTTGACCGGAATTCTGTAGGTGTGGAAGAGAGACTGAAAGCGACGTCCAAGATCTCCGCGTAGGCTTACACTTTTCGTACCACTAGAAACCACACAGTGATGTGTAAGCCATGCCAAGAGTCAACGTATAAGCTGTAGAACATGCAGATATGTTGTAGAACAGGAGAGAACCCCGAGGTCAGACCTTCGCACCATCCATCAATGTCCATATCCCCTGACGCGACCACATCGACAGAGTCACCGCGTTCGGAAGCAGCACGGCAATTTCAGCGTTCGAAACATCTCGATTAGGTATTTAGTAAGTCAGTTATTGAGTTGGTTAGTGAATCAGTTGGCTAGTTGCTTTGTCCCTGAGGAAGACGCCGCTATAAGGCTATACATGACTGTGCAGTTTTACGATGAGCAGGGCTACAAGCTCCAGGCTCTGCAGCCGTGACATACCAAGCAATTCTGGACAAAAGAATTTCTGAGCGGGAAACCGTTTGTGAACGCAGTTTTTTTCTATAATGTGAGATTTCACTATAACAATCAATATATCCGCAGATCACCCGACGGCAGCTTCTATTCTTTTTTTCTATTCACGTTTTTGCCATCGTCAAAAGCGTTCCCCATTGGTTTTCTATGGCGGTCTTAACTGTTCCATGCAATCGCTGGAAAGACTTTAAAAGAAAGGTTCTGCTACATGTCAGGATAATGGACCACTATACCTTCAATATTTGCATACCAATGTCTTACAATTTTGCAATTTTCAAAACTTTTTCCTGGGAAAGCTTAACTTGTGTAAACACGAAGCGCTTGTTTATTCGCGGCTCTTCGATTCTCCTGCAATGGCGAAGGCGACGGCCGGGTTAGCGGTCGTGCCGAGTCACCGCGGCCGACAAGAAGCGCGCAAACATGGGGCGGTGAGGAACGCTGAAGCGAGAAGACAATGATTGATGTCTTAGCCGCTGCAGGGACACACTGCTTTCACTATTTCTATACGTTGTCGACTCCCTCCAAGCTTGAAAACACGCGTGTCTGCGCGAGCGGGTATTTTTGCGTAATGTCTGCCGTGCACGCGGCAGAACCTTTGCCATGACCCGGCGTTGCACCTGGACTATGCGCTGCTGTTTGCGGCGTAACGGGGCTGACTCATTCCGCGAACCTTGAAGGTGATCGACAGCGGCATCTGCCGACGAACGAGGGAGGACAGGCATGTCCCTTGCCTGGGGCATTTCTGAGCTTTTGCTTTGTCTCCCAACTCTCTTTATCGAAACTCCTCCGTCTGAGAAACGCCCTTCCCACTATGTCTTCTTTTTATGTGTATTTTTTTCTTATCAGATGCGAGCCGGTGTAACGCGCAGTAACTTCTCAAGTGCAGTTTTTGCGGGCAAACATTTTGAAAATTAGAAAATTGCGAGACACTGTTATGGAAATACTGAAGGTAGTGGTCCGTTATTCTGATATGATGCAAAATCTTTCTTTTAAAGTGTTTCCTACTGATCCGGAGTTCCCGGGTTCGAACCCGACCGCGGTTCCCTTACGGCGCGGTTCAGGTGTCCAGCGATATATGAGACAGATACTGCGCCATTTCCTTTCCCCCCAAAACCAATTATTATTATTAAAGTGTTTCCAGCGAGCATCGAACACTTAACTGTCATAGAAAGCCATTTCGGAGCGCTTTTGACGATACAAAAAATGTGAATATAAAAAAATTCAAGACTGGCGTCGGGTGATCTGCGGATATATTGGTTGTATAGTGAAATCTTGCGTTATATGAAAAAAAAAAACTGCGTTCATAAACGGTTTCCCGCTTAAAAATGCTTTTGTCCAGAATTGCTGGCTATGTCGGTATCCTCCGCCACTCATGCAGACGGGTTTTCGGAAAAACCTCGGGTATTATTTCGGCCTGAATTGCAAAAGCGGGATGATCACAGCGTGCTAATCAACTCTTTGACGCACGTCCGTCGCCGCAAACGTTTTCGGAGCACCTTTTTCGGAAACAGCGGCGCTCCGTCGAGAATTTAGCCGTTCATTCTGCATTCGGGCCAGAGGCCCGCAATGAATTGCTCTGAGGAAACAAGAATGAAAGCGCGCGACGCGCGGCGCATTACAAACGAGAAATAGTGAAGGGGAGCGGAGGTGTTGTGGGCGGGCCCTTTTCGTACTGTAAAGCGTGCCAGACTGGTTACTAAAAGGCGAAGAGATACAAAAAAGAACTATTAGAGAAATTAACCGCATTTCTTCAGGCAAAAACACTTTGTCTAATTTTTTGTAGCTCGTATGGCGAGCTTTATGACACAGCGAACTTCTAGATAGCCCCCGTCCCTGCCCTGCCAGGTTCTTTTTATACTGATCACAGATGAGGGCTGAGAAAACTGCACTTTCTTCAGCATTCATTGTGTCTCAATTGACTCCCGTTAACCACATAGTTAAGCAAAGGGATCATGGTGACTGCCAACATTTGTGTCGCTTTTACAACCAGAGGTGGCGGGTCTTCCAAAGATCAAGTTGAGATCATTTGCTCAGGCTACATTTCTCTCCGTTCAAGGTGGCAGGCATGATAAAAAGATGAAATGAAAACACGCTCGAGGAGAATGCTTCTTTTTTAGTATTTTTTACTTTTCTTTAAGCATGCAGGTGCTGCTAGGTGCCCTGTAAATGTTTGCGTGACATTGAACGGATTTACATAAATGCAAGAAATAGCAGAGCAAATGAGGGAAGGCCCAAGTAGTTTCTTTGGAGAGACTCCTTCAGTTTATTTTTTTTCCTGCCTTTCCTCCTGGAGGTTAAGGACACCGGAGGACATTCCATTCGTTAAGTTAAGAAGAGGTTGTATTTTTGCCCCTAACCAAGCAATGGCGACTGGCGGCAATCACAGACGCCGTACGCCTTTTTGGAGATTGAAAGCGACCTGCGGCGAAATGCCTCCCACTGGTGACGTTGCATGGAATAAAGCTTCGATGGCAACCACACTCGAGAGTATGCGAAAGAATCAATCAAAATAATGCATGTGTTAAACTGGCTGATGCTTTGGCTGAAGAAGCATCGACGAAGCGGCCTTTATTTTTTCTTCATCTTTCCTTTCTTGTAAAACTGACATCATTAAGAGCTCAGGGTGTCAAGTGTAAAGAGGGGGTCATACACAGAATGACCGAAATGTTTATTCAGACTGGCAAGCAAAGCTACAGTGCCATGTTAACTTGCTGTCAAAGTCATTCTTTGACAGCAAGTTAGATCTGACACTCCTGGTGGCGTTCTGACATCATCTGTGTTAGTATTGCTTGTTTGTTTTATTTTTGTTTTGTAGCTTCGCACTTTCTCGCAAAATCTCCAACTCCGCATATTGGAGAACTGGCTTACCGCCCCCGTCGAGTAGTTTTTCAATCTCCTCGTCAGGCATCTTTGGAATGAGCTCAGGGTGCAGGAACGGAGAACACTCTAGTAATAGTCAGCGACACCACGTGACCGTTTCGCTCTCTCTTGAGCGTAAAGTGGCGCTTTTTTTTGCATAACGGTAATAATAGCGCTATCATTGCATTACTATTTCACACATCACACTGACATTGGCTTGTTTTAATAGTACACGTCAGCATCAGCCCGGCGTGTAGCGAAACAAGGATAAAAATGACGGTCGGTTTGAGTAGTACTGCAAATGCGAATTAGGTGCGGTAGCAGTTCTGTTTTTCCCTTCGGTTCCGGTGTTCACGGATGGAAGTTGTTCGGATAACGATAATGAGTCAATGTTCATTTATGGGGACTTGGTCATTCATAGATGCCTGAGAGTCTTCCTAGCATTCCTGGCTCAGGGGTGCGGCGGTCAAGTTAAGGTGCGCCATTGCTCTTCTATGGCAGGTGCTGCCATCGATGCGACTTGGGTTGCGGCCCGAGTTGCTCTTCCTGTGCTGCCTCTCATGATTAAATGAGTTGCCGTCTGATACGGTGGACTGGTTGCTAGGTATATATATATATATATATATATATATATATATATATATATATATATATATATATATATATATATATATATATATATATATATATATATATATATGGGCAGGTTGCCTACCACACACCCGCTGCGCAGGCGAGCAGCCTGCCACAAAACCGGCTTCAGACAAACAACGGCTAAATGCTGGGGATGTCCACTAAAGTGCTAGCGCACTAAAACAGAAAACAAAACAGCTGAACTCGTTGAAAATTGAAAATTGGTTTTCGGGGAAATGAAATGACGCAGTATCTGTCTCCCGAGGTCTCACATCACTGGCCGGAGTCGAGCCCCTTGTACGGGCCGAGGAGCGCCTGCTCTCCTTGCGTGATATTCCCTAGTACTACCGGGAACAACGAAGGGATCCAGTACGCACCCCTAGCCCCATCCCTCACCATAGCGCAGGCTGCTCCCTGGCGACGACTACAAGCTCGGACTGCTCCATACCCGATACTACTACATGCCCGATACCCAGACCAATTCTCCTCGTCATGCAAACTTTGCGGAAAGCCAGGAGACTTTCTACACACCCTGCTCACATGTCCCACCTTCCCTCATCCCCCATCACCGACCGTGGCGGAGTCTTACTGGGAGACTCTTATGACCGAAACTTCTCAAGACCAGAGCCGGATCATCTCCAGCGCTCTGAGAAGGATTGCTTTTCAAGGACTATCCTTCGCTTTGTAGGGGTGCCTCCTCACAGTGAGGGAGCATCCAAGTGCCATGTATGGGGCTTCACCCCCACCATTTACATCATCGTTGGCAATAAAAGTTTCCGCCACCACCACCACATATCGGCGGACACCCGAACTGCACCGTAAGGAAAGGGATAAAGGAGGGAGTGAAAGAATAAAGGAAGAAAGAGGTGCCGTAGTGGAGGGCTCCGGAATAATTTCGACCACCTGGGGATCTTTAACGTGCACTGGCATCGCACAGCACACAGGCGCCTTAGCGTTTTGCCTCACAAAAACGCAGCCGTTGCGGTCGGGTTCGAACCCGGTAACTCCGGATCAGTAGCTTAGCGCCCTAACAACTGAGCCACCGCGGCGGGTTCGCATCAGTATTTTCCTTCATGTAACAAAGCTCTTGACAACCATTAACCTCGTCTGTGCGACACATGATGCGCCTTCAATGAAAGTCAAGCAACGAAAACCGCAGTTGGTCTAGAATGACTGTCGATTTCCAGAGAAAGCAAGAGCTGAGTGCTTTTCCTTCTGTCCATCGTACCTCCTTCTGCCTCTTTTCCTCTTAATCGCTATGGAAATTCTAGCGTCCTACTGAGATCGCCACCTGTTACAGGATACAGCGCACTGGAACGGATAGATGCGAAGCTCGCGCCTTCTCTACATGCTCTCTCCCTTTTCTCCCCATCTTTCTCCCTCTCTCAATTTATTTCTCTCTCTCTCAGTGACTGTGCGCGTGCCCGCAACCTCGAGCGCCCGCCTTTCGTGGGACGCTGGTTGGTCGTGACGCCCTGGATTTCGTCTCGCAAGCTTTTTGAAAGGTGGCCCTTCTAACCGCACCATAACCTTTGGTTCTGCTCCTTCTCCCTTCACCTCCTCGCATTCTCCTATTATTTTCTTTCATTTCCCTTCCTGACCCCCTTTCGGGAGATGGCGAGTGCGCGCGGCGTCTCCTACCTGACTTGGCCGCCGAGCGGCTGGCCCGCCATCCCCGCGCCGTCTCAGTGTCGACGTCGACGTCGACGCTGCATCTATGGGCGTCGTCGTGGTCGTGGTCGTCGTATACTGCTATAGCGGCGCAAGCCAGCGGGCGCGTGCAAACGCAAAACGAGTTCGACCCAGATCGGGTTTGTTTTGCTCGTTTCTTTCGCGCGCACGGCGCGACCACGTCCTTCTCACCGTATACCCTGCTTGCCTGACCAGTATATATGCTTCTGTGTGCGCCGCTGCCGGTTCGAGTTATTTTCCCTTTTATTTATTGTTGGAACGTTCGCGTGCCTCCGTTGAAAGGGAAGAGACGACCAGGGAGTCTGGAATCGATGCGGAGATTGACGGCAAGACAGCTGCTGAAGCTGCATGCACGAAAGAAATAATGATGGAGATGCTGTGAATGGCTTAGCCGGGTAGGAGTGTGTATGCGGAGATCATCTCGCTCGTCATGGGTTGCATTGACAATAAGAAAAATGACGAAAACAGAGATCGAATGCTGCTGTCATCAGATGGGGTGTTGGGCTTCGCATCGTTGTCTAGGTCATTTGCAGTGGAGAGAGAGAGATTCCGTTTTTTTTCTGGAATCGTCTTGGGTTATAACGGTGTGAAAAGAGGCAGGTACAGCCCTGGCAAGAAATCCTCACTCCACAGGGTATGCTGTTGAAGCGCGTATTCGGGGGCCCTGACACCCTTGGACTTCCAAACTTCCAGATGGGTGAAGACAAGAGTCCTTCTCATAGCTCCAGAAACCTAACGGTTCGCAATTTCTGTCCAAGGCTGCACCTAAGTCAGATTAATAATGAAGTCATTTTTAAAATTCACGTCTTAGCCGTTGCCTGAGCGCTGTGCTGGCAAGTATTCGAATATACAGAGCAGCTACGTTGACCAGCGAAATGCACGGATAGTGGCTCAAACGAGTACGTTGGGATGAATTATGACATACTTCATTTTTTTTATATACATGCCTGAAAATTGGTTTTTGAGAAATGGCGCAGTTACCGTCTGACGCATCTCGGCCGACACCCGAACCGCGCCGTAAGGGAAGGGGTAAAGGAGGAAGTGAAAGAAGAAATAAGGAAGAAAGAGGTGCCGTAGTGGAGGTCTCCGGGAAAATTTCGACCACCTGGGGATCTTCAACGTGCAATGACATCGCACAGCTCACAGGCGCCTTTCTGCGTTTCGCCTCCATCGAAACACGGCCGCCGCGGTCGGGTTCGAACTCGGGTACTCCGCCTCAGTAGCCGAGCGCCCTAACCACTGAGCCATCGCGGCGGGTACATACATACTTCAATTCCGACATTCCGACATACTTCAACGAGTGTGTCGGAATGAATTCATTGCATGTCAGCTCACTCAACCCATATTACCATGTGATGCACTTCCACGTGTTTTAGCTTCGGAGCTCAGTTCGGACGTGCCCCACCAACGCCCCGAAGGGGTTAGTGGCTCTCACTTTCCCACACCTCTTCGCTGTTGTTTGGCGCGCTGCGTCTGTGACGTGCAGAGTGTCGTATGCAAATACTATGCGGGCTCAGCAGCTCGCAGAGGTGTGACTTGACACCGCCTGGGCGAGTGCATGTAGGCTGCAGCCTCCGGAAAAAGAAGCGAAGTCCCCCTACGCGCTGCTAGCAGCACGGATATGTACGCGCGGATGTGAGTGCGTATGTATGGGTGCACACCCGCACGAGCCTGTGCCGTGACATTTAGGGAGCGGCGCGTGAGGTCTCTGCGCTCGCGTGGGCATTGTTGCGAGGACGCCCCGAGCGTCACGTGAGCGTCGAGCGTGGGGTGTTATTTTCCGGAGAGCTTCGCTTTTTTCGGCGTGAAAAGGAAGGGTTAAACGTAGGAAGTGGAAAAAATGCCGCGCAGACACGCGCCACTTTTCGAGGACTCTCGAGTTCAAAGCGAACGGAAGCGTGTGTGACGTAATTGCAGGGCGAGGTTTTCAGGACTCAGAGGATACGAAGATTTTATTTTATTCTGTTCCGTCTAATATTAAACACGAAGTGCTTTTAGGTACAACATTGAAGAAACTCCGGCGAACATCATCTGGACACCACCGGCGGACCTGAAGCCGAATATGAGGGCGAACCTTCGCAAGGCAGCAGTGGTAGCTAGAGTCGTATGCCTTGAGAAGGCTCTAATTCAAGCGTAAGGAAAGGCTTTCCGCACTAGCATCCATTGAACAGTTCTATCTCTTTTCTGCGTTTGAAGCCGAGTTGATGCCTTGTCTTTGCCGTGAGCATTACCTTTAGCAGAAAATACACTTACCTATGAGAAACCCTTAATTTCTCTGCTTGTTCTTAAAATTCGATGAAAACTCATAAATATTGAATTTCCTTATTAGGCCGTATTTCAGGTAAAAATTCCCTGAAAAAATAAAATTGTCGGGGTGATCGATTGGATTGATGCGGAGGAAACGCGAAAAGATACTTCTTTCACCCGCAGTCTACTCCAGGTGTGATTCCATTCCAATTATAATTCACCTCCAGGTCTGTCTTTCACTCCCATTTACTTCAATTCTGATTCTGTTGCAACTGCAACTGCGCAACTATGCAAAATGTGTTGCATTATCAGGCCGTGGTCCTCATAACACTGCAGGCGCAGTGGCGCAGCAGTTAAGCGATGCGCCACTGCACTGCAGGAGGCTATTTCAAACATAGCCGCCGGTGGGGCTTGCGAGACCCGGGCTGCTCTTCCCGAGCAATGCTAGAATGAATAGGTCCCGCGAGCGTCATGTTTGCACAAATAATTCTTCGGGAGCCTGTTTATTTTCCAATCCCGGTGATCGCGGGGATCAGCTTGCCTGGTTTAATTCAGGTGAAAAGAGTCAGGAAGGAATATGGCTTGAAGACAATGGTTATGTTGTCCTCTCCCTCACTCACGTTTGCCTTGTTGGCCGTATACGTCCAGTACAAGTTAAGGCAGTGCGCGATCTGCCTTTTGTAGTTGTCGGGAAATGAACCTTATAGCCTTAAACCGGGACTTGGATTGGGGATGCTGTCCACTCATAAATTCCGTCGCTGTCTGGCTGAAGTCCATACTACACTGGCCAATGACCGTGAGCAGCGCGACAGCAGCCAAGACGGTGGCGAGCGTATCGCTAAACCAATGAGTGTATAGGCATGGGAGGGCAAAAAATAAGCCCGACAATTTCGGAGAAAATTTATCTATTCTTGTGTTTTTTCTCGAGGGACGGAATACAGGGGAAGAAATCAGAGAATGGTCTAGGGGGCCCGTAAATAAGGTTTTGGACAATTATTCCAGTGAAGACTCAAACTGTTGTGAACAGCTATGTCAAAAAAGAAAAAAAAGCATAACGGTCGATTTGAATAGTTAGGCCAAATGCATACCAGGTGCGCTAGTAGTTCGGTTTTCCTTCGGTTCTACATGGTGTTCACATCCAGTGTACCCGGATGGCAGTTGTTCAGATAACGATAATGTGTTAATGTCCATATATGCGTAATTGATCATTCTCCCCATTCATAGATACGTGTGAGCCTTCCTACCACTCCAGGCGCAGTGGTGCAGCAGTCAAGCGATGTGCCACTGCCCTTCTGTGGCCATCGGTAGTACTTTGGTTGCTTGGGCTTGGTTGCGACACGGGTTGCTCTTCCCGAAGGTTGCTGGAAGACAAACGTTACACGGTTTTGAGAATGCAACCACATGTGGTCAGCGTTTTCAATTAGATGGGCTGCTATTCTTTCATTGCTGCATGTCCGCGCCTAAAAAAAATGCTTCCTCAAGAATAATAAAGACCTTGTCATTCTTATTGGTGTTGTCGACATAACGGCAGTTTTCACTCATAATTTCTGAAAACATTCATAGCCGCCAAGTGGCAAGCGTGTTGCTGAAAGTGAAACAGAAGTGCGATTAGATCAGTATATTCTTCTGCATAGTAACGTGTGCAGACACCACGCCAGAGTTTTTTATATTATTTTATGATTTTTCGACTACTTGCCTCATCAACCTTTACTGTTATATATTCAACCTCCGAGAGTCGCCCACCTATAGAGTGCAGTTGACGCCAGCTCGAATTCAAGCCTTCGATTCCCGCTGACATGAAGCTAGTATCGGTTTCTAAAGACAAGACTGTACCACAGGCTTATATAGTTCCTATCAGCGCCTTATCAACAACCTTGCCGAGCTCTGCGGCAATCTCCTGAATAGCCGCTTCTAAAAAGTACCGGTTTCTCAAGACAAAGCTGTCCTACTGGCCTATAAAGTTAGCATCAGCGCCCCATCATCGATCTTCTGGAAAAATGGTGCAATTTGCTGAACAGCCGCTTCTAAAGGTATTCCTGTATTTCAGCTCCCTTCTATTCTTTGGCGCTGTCAGCTGTCGAGAGCATATTCCATGGATCTCACAGCCTCCCTATATTGGCTTTTAAAGAGACTGTAGCCGGACAGGATCCTTGAAACGCCGTCGTGTAGATATTGAAGATATGACCATCCGATAACGAGTTCTCGCAGCTCTCAGTGTTGCTTCGCATGCGCCTTCTTTGCCTCACCATGACTGTGAATGCAGATAAAAAGTGTCCGCCGTGATCGGTGCTACACGCGATTAAGGTGGCACTTTTTGCTAAGCCAAAGCACTACGTAGTCAAGCATACATGTGAACGAGAATATCCGAAAAAGAATTTTCGGTGCCAAACATGGAGCGTATCCGGATGCAAAGTATCCACATCTTATTGTTTTGAGTACCTTCCCAGTGTTCCGAATATTTCCAGGAAATAACTAGTTCTTTTACTCGTTTGTTATCCGGATTCAAAATATCTGGAATTTTACATTTCTACGAAGGAACGACATCGCGAGAGCTGCCACGGACGGTTGTTGCGCAACAACATTTCAGCCTATTGGGATGTATACGCGTAAGCTTCGTGGCCACCTTTTTGTCTTTATTCTTTTCCGGGTTTTCTCTTCCGCATATTTACCATTGGCCACAGTCTCTATTAACACCAATGCGTACAGCATGCATTCTTTGCTAGCCACCGGACCTCAATCATTCTATGTTAGATAATAGAGGACATAAGAATGTGCTAGGAAAAGAACCGTGGCCAACTGCGTTCCTTTTGTTCTTGTATATTCCTTCTACTCGACCGTACGAACAGCATACAGCGCTTTCCGCGTAGTTCTTAATCGCGCTCGTGTAAGCAGGAAAGACAGGGGAAACCGGAAACGGGCAGTATATTACACCCAGGGGGACGACGCAAGCCGCAAAGAAAACGCGCTCGTTGCCGTATCACAACTCCGATTCAACTCCGCCGGACGATAAAGTCTTAGCGGCCCGACGAAGACGCCGGGCGTCGCCGAGAGGAAACACGATCGTTTCCGGTCTGAGCGCCGCCGTATGCTGCACCGCCCCATCCGTGCGCGCCTTCTCCACGTACTCCGCGCTTCGCTTCAGCTAGCGGTCGCACGGGCGGCAGGTCCATGTGTAGACACACCAATGCGTACGGGGCCAACGCAGTTTGCTCGCGTCCCGCAGGCGGTGGGAGCGCGCGATTCAACGACTTGTTTGCGCGGCTCCCAGCGGCAGAGGGGCTGCGCGCGCGTCTCCTCTTCAAGAAGCGGGCTGGTTCGTTTGTGCGAGCCATTCGATATGCAAATCTCGCGTTTGTCCAGGGCACCCCCGTGTACACAAGGTCGACCCTCCCCCCTGCCCCCCTTGTCTCATTTATTGCTCTTTAAGATCCACTCTGTTCCCTTTTCTTTCACTCGCCATCAGATAGAAGTAACGAGAGATGGACTTTAAATGGTTTCTCTGATGACAACAGAAGTCTGCAGCCGACTGTCAAAACAAGTTCGGCCGTCCGTCGGTAGCTGTGTGCGTTTCCCGTGTCGTCGCAGCGACGACCCGTCGCCAACGTTGCCGTAAGTGCCCGTGCTGTCTTCTGAAAGGCTCCTTGTTGGGCAAGTTAAGACGCACAAGCTCTTGTGCGCGTTTTTTCGCGTGTGCCTCTTTGTTGAACTAAAATCCTTTCAAGGAGGAGGAAATGCTGTTTCGAATCGGCGGTCTGCACTGCAGCCCTTGGCAGCTCATCAGGGGCTGAATTATCACAGACCCTCGCTATGGGGAACCTGCGCTGCCAAGGTGGCACTCCAATTGTTTCATTCGGTGACTCAAAACTGTTTTTGTCAGCCGCTTGGGCCGCTGCAAACGCGAGAACACATTCTGCGCGATTAGATACCCGCGTTTGGCTGACAGCATTCATTGCCTAGCTTCTCTCGGCGTAGCCCAGATAGCTGACGCACGACACGTGCGCCTTCGACAGAGCGCGGAGGCTCACGCCAATAAGCGCCTGAAGGTGGCGCGGAAAAGTACTAATAGTACTACCCAAAACTGCTTGCTCTTCTCGCTAGGCAGTGTGTTATGGCGCTGCAATCGGCGCCGCAAACTTCAGCGCAAGTTCCTCATAGTAAGCGCCGTTTGTCAGTGGCACTACGGCCATCGCCAAAAGCAGATTAAGATAGTCAAAGTACCATCCGTCCCGACGCCGAATTGACGATGGCGTAGCTTTGATGATTCAGCCCTTGATCCCGAGCTGACGCCAGATACTAGAGGTCGCGATCCCAGGAAATTGTGCGGCAGTTTATATAGCACCCCCACTATTATTCTTTGGTCTTTACGGAATTCGTGTTCGTGCTTTCTCTCCGTGGGACTCGTGGAAATTTAAAATCGCGTTTTGACGCCGCTTGAAACCCGCATGCCCGGGTACCACTGGATGTCTGGGTGTTTAAAAGGCATTTCACAGAACCCTTGCGTCCGCCAGGGGCGACAGGTGTTGGGAGCATTTGTGTGGGAATACGCCGCCTTTTGACTCATCGTGCAGGCAGCGAGATCTGAAGAATGAAGGTGCAGAAAGGTGCAGAAAAGGAATCGACGTGCAGTCGAGCGGCGCACTGCCCTGCAAACAAACTGACACCACGATGCCGGAGGTTGGTTCTATAGCGGCAACGCTTGCGTGGCAGTAGATTTACGTCGAACTTCAAGCCAGCTGAGCACGAGCACTTTACTTGGAAATCTTGGGCTGCTGTTTAATTCCAGTTTTTACCGTTCTACGCAACGGTGACGCAGACTGTACGTGTCTTGAATTTCGCAGCTTTTGCCCGACGATGCGAGCAGCTTTGCGGTATACAAGGCCCGTTGGATCGTACCGTATACATCGTTTGCAGAACAGATATTTGAGCAGTAGTCCCCACTCGTCCAACCATCGTTGCTTGTTACGGAATTCTTACCGCAGCATGCGTGCGATACACGTGATGGTCCTCGTAGTTCAGGGTGCTGCAGTTCCAGCTTGAGAAAGTGTCGCACTTGTAGCACTGAGGTGAAAGGACGAATGACGTTCTCGATTATAAAACAGTGTTATTCACGATGCTGCGCTGTTTTCGCAGTAAAAAAATTATTTCCTCCACTTCTGCTTTACGGTCTTACCACTGGAAGCTCGTGGTTAGGTCGGAGCTAAGGTTGTTAGTCGTCCTCATCATCAACACAGTCAGACAGCTTAAATTTACAGCAAGTTTATCTCGCATGATTTTTAATGGCTGCTCTTCTTCCAGCAAACTTTCTGGCTTCATTGTATCACCTTGCTCTGTCGGCTTCGACAATTTCCGCCTATCTTGGTATCCTGTCAGGCATCCCAAAAGACCAGCGGTTTCTTGCTGGGCCTATGCCCTGCTAAATCCATTTCAGGCTCACAGCTTCAGTCAGCTTGGACGTCGTAGACTCGCGCTTCTTTTCTTGTATTTTCTTCTGTTCTTCTCTTGTCTTGTCTTTTCTTCTTCTCTTGGCTGAATTTACCGCAACCTCAAATGGAAGTATATGCTCGACGTCTGTGCAAGTTGTGTCATACGAAGGTTCTCCCACATCTTCCGCCCTCACCGTTCGATCGCTTGCTAAGTGAGACTCGCTGTAATGCAGGACGTACTAAGCCCGCCGCTGTCGACGAGGGTGGCGCTAGTGAACACTCTCAAGGTTCTATTACACTCAACAGAAATACACTCGAACGCAGAAGATTGGACAGTCGTCACCGCAGCTCGGTTGGCAGAGCGCCGGACGCAAAATTCGGAGCCCGTCGGCTCGGATCCCACCCACCGGCGGCCTGTGGTCTTCTTCTGTGGTCTTCTCTTTTCTAATCTATTATTTTCAGCGATAAATTAACTGCACTGCTAATAAACCACTGATCAGTATCACAAAGTAAAAAAAAAAAATAGGGTAAGATTTCTCCATGAACCTTGGTTTCGTTGACTGTTGGCTTCCTTCATGAGCATGTTATATCTCGTGAGACATCTCGACATTCCACCTCGCCGCAGTGGCGTGTAAGCTCCCGGAGTACGGTGTGCATACCAACCGGCGTTTTCGGTTGCAGCCGTCACGCCATCAGAGCTCCCTGCTGCCGTCCGTCGCGTTCTCAGAATGCATGCTTGCGAGCCGCGTACACCAAGCCAGCACAATGCACCAGCCAGCCAGTCAGCGGCCCGAGTTCGGCAGCTGGGAACAACGAGGAGGCCCTGCAGGGTTATTCGACACCCGTGGCTGTGGAACGCGACACCGCAGCCGGGCTTCGCTGAGGCGACCGCCACCGTGTGCAACTCCCAGACAATGACGGCGAGTGCAAGCGATCCAAACACATCGCCGACCGGTTGGAGCCGACAGGTACATGATCTAGTCTTGAGAGACCGCTGTAGCGAACCACTGCACCTTTCTGCTGACCGCCACTAAAGGTAAGCGGGTGCAGCTGTCGATCGTTTTTGTTTGCAATGAGCAATAGGAAATTGCGCCGTTAATGAACAAAAAACTACAAACCTGCGCAAATGCGTCTCATGTTAAGCTGACAAGCCCGCGGCCCACCGCGCCAATGCGCGGTGGACCGCATACAGGTCGCATCTCCTTCTGTCACTCGCATTTGTTCACATTTCTCTTCGTTGTAACCATGATGAACTAATAATGAGTTCTTAATCAGTACCTTCGTGCTTGTATACTTGCATTTATTTTCAAATTCATTGCTGTTTGCGCGTGTGTTTTTATGGCTGCCCTTCGGGAATGCGAACTGAGTGCGTTCTGTTGCACACGCGATGAAGCAGACAGGGAGGTTGCGTATCATTGCTGTATCATGACGTCATGACCTACTGGAGTGGTGCTGGACTACGTGACTTTACTACAGTCGAACCCTACTATAACAAAACGATTTATAACGAAATGTCAGATATAACGAAGGAACGATGATTCCCCTTCGAAGCTCGGTCAATACGGGCTATAACGAAGCTACGGATGTAACGAAGTAATCGCCGGGCCCCTTCAACTTCGTTATAACGAGGTTTAATTATATACCACTTAATGTTTACATGGCGAAGGGGCCTCGAAATTCTGCATAGCTCCATCACTGCGGCATCGACCGCATAAGCAACAGCTCGTATCTGTACCCACACAGTAGAAATTAAATAATGAACATGTTGCAAATAAACGCTTTCAACACGAAGCGGGACCGGCAACGGCGTGCAGAAGCCTCTGCGGGAAGTCTGTGATTGAATGCTCTCTGTGCTTACGCAAATTCTATACAGCGACGCTGAGAGCGCAAACACGTTGAAAGATGAGCTTTCTGAAGCGCGCACGGAGGCTCGCGCGGGTGGGCTCCGGCGTCATGTACTGTTTGCGCAAGCGGCGCATCCTGTGCTTCTCTGGTAGCTTCCTCCCAAATCTTTTGTTTATCTTTTTCTTTTCTCGCTGCACTCGTGGCAAACTCTGTGCCGGCCGGATCTTGCGTATGCCGAAGGTGCGCAATGCTGCGCTTGCAACCGATGAGGTACGATGACTCGCGCTGAGTGTATTTACACCGTAGAGCGTGGTATGGCTACGCGGAGGACAGTGTGGATAAACAAGGGGCTGTTTCGTAAGAACTGGGAAATCTTATAGGGGGGCTTTGACATTGCCACGTGCATTCAGCTGGCGCGTTGGTTTGGCTCTACCATACTGTCGTGTGTGAGTAGCATATAGATCGCCTAATACGGTAATATGGACAGTTCTGTAATAAATCGTATATTGCATTGCAGCTTTTATATCGCCAGGTTGATATGAATCTGTCTTTTGAAAAATTATGGTACCACATGTACCACGCCATTGAAAAGACTTGGTACCATGCGTAGCACGTCTTTGAAAAGTCTTGGTACCATGAGTACCACGTATAGACATACATTTGTAACGAAAATGAAACGTCACAGCAACAGTGAGATTGCAAGACGGGGGAGGGGGGGGGGGGGGTCCAAACACCGTTGACTCGGAATGTCATTTGAAACAACGAGTGACCCGCCGCGGTGGCTCAGTGGTTAGAGCGCTCGGCTACTGATCCGGAGTACCCGGGTTCGAACCCGACCGCGGCGGCTGCGTTTTTATGGAGGCAAAACGCTAAGGCGCCCGTGTGCTGTGCGACGTCAGTGCACGTTAAAGATCCCCAGGTGGTCGAAATTATTCCGGAGCCCTCCACTACGGCACCTCTTTCTTCCTTTCTTCTTTCACTCCCTCCTTTATACCTTCCCTTACGGCGGGGTTCAGGTGTCCAAAGATATATGAGACAGATACTGTGCCATTTCCTTTCCCCCAAAACCAATTATTATTATTATTAAACAACGAGTGACATTCTCTTTGTGCTTTGTGTCACCGTCTACATGCAGCACATGCTGTAGTTATAATGGCTCCCAGTGACCGTTGAACCAACTGACATGTTCTAGCCGAACAATTTTGAACAGTCACAAATTGAGCGCTTAGTGCGTGAAAGCAACCCCATACTGGCAGTAATTTGCATTCACTCAAGCCGGTCAGTTGAATGCTTAGGTGCATTCAACCCTTCCATTAGCCCGTCTTCGTTACACCTGCAAGCGAACGAATACACATCACTAGGGAACACACTCGGATTAAAAAAAAAAAAACCCTCCTTGCCCTCACCTGGGGATGCTCACCTGCCCGTTCCTCACAACACGTCAGGGAGGAACACAGGATACCTCACACTCGCGGTATCAGTTATTCGGTTCACAACTGCGCTTTATTTTCTATACCCAACAATTCTTAACAAAAACAATTTTAAACGGGAAAGAGTTTATGAAATCAATTTTTTCATATATTGTCAGATTTCACTATAACAATCAATATATCCGCCGATCTCCCATTAACGTTCTTGCTATCGTCAAAAGCATTCCTCATTAGTTTTCTATGGCAGTATTAATTGCTCGATGAGGGTGATGGAAACATTATAAAAGAAATAATTTGTCACATATCGAAAGACTGAAATATTACCTTCAATATTTCTATACCAGGATCTTAGTTTTCCAATTTTCATAATTTTGCATCCAAGAATGTTGGACGTGTAAATAGTCGCCACCTCGCTTTCGGCTTGCTCTCCAGCCTTTATGGGTGGATGCCCTCACGCAACATCGTGTGCCCTCCTTTATCCACGCATTTCGTAATGCTCGCAAAATGAACTGCCTATAGCTTTCCTTTGAGGAGATGCCTTCCCCACGCCAGCCACAGAGGCTCCTCATGAGTGCGCAACGATCGGTTCGCGTGCTGTTCTCGGCCCTTGAGGCCGCCTCTCAGCGTCTATACCGCCCACGTCGCTAAGCGAAAGCAGCACTCATCCAAGTCATCTTCTTCAAGATCTCGCAGCAGGGCCGTCATTCGAAGAATGCCCGCTCATCTCGTTTGTACGTGCACCGTGCTGCGTCTTGGTTTTCTCTTTTGTTTCGCGTGCGTGATTGAACCTTTTACTGCCGCAGAGGTCGGTGACCGCACGTTTCCTGAATGTTATGTAAGGCATTTTAGCCTCTCCGGCTTACGCTCTTGAACTTCATACTCGGGCCCGCAAACCACACAAATGATTACAGACGGGCCACACGCTTAGACGGAATGAGCTCGAGCATGTTGACATCATTCGCCCTGTTTACATAATAATAATAATAATAATAATAATAATAATAATAATAATAATAATAATAATAATAATAATAATAATAATAATAATAATTTTTATTTCCTCATTCCAATACAAATGCGGGCCTGCCAAAGCCTTAGAAGGCTTGAGTGGCAGCGCCCGGCAGCAGACGGCACAAAACTCATGCGCCGAGCACACAAACAAAAAAGGGGGGGGGGGGGCAAAAAACAGGGGGGACAAAAAAGAGGGGACAAAAAAGAGGGGGACAAAAAAAGGGGGGGACAAAAAAGGGAGGGACAAAAAAAAGGTACATGCTCTCGGTGCGGGTTGGGCATTTTTATTTGTATTTCTTTTTTGCGAGCCAACCCTAATATAAGTCTTGCATGCTCCGAGTTTACAAAAGTCTCTTCAGCGTTCACTGATCCGGAGTTCCCGGGTTCGAACCCGACCGCGGCGGCTGCGTTTTTATGGAGGAAAAACGCTAAGGCGCCCGTGTTCTGTGCGATGTCAGTGCACGTTAAAGATCCCCAGGTGGTCGAAATTATTCCGGAGCCCTCCACTACGGCACCTCTCCCTTCCTTTCTTCTTTCACTCCCTCCCTTATCCCTTCCCTAACGGCGCGGTTCAGGTGTCCAACGATATATGAGACAGATACTGCGCCATTTCCTTTCCCCCCAAAACCAATTATTATTATTATTCATCATCAGTGGCAAGGGAAAAAAAGAGGAGACGCTGACGGTTCGTACAAGAAGGTTGGACTATTAGGGACCTTTAGAATCGGGTCATGCTATCCCTTGGGGTCATAGGGGAATAGCGTAGTGCCAGTGCGCATGCGCTGAACGCTACGGGAATGGCTTCGCTTTTCCGGCTGATATAATAGGGTCGTAGGGTCGAAGGTAGCAGCGCCATAATGGCCTAAAAATAAAGCTTGCAGAGCAGTATAACTTTATGCACAAGCTCTTTTCATTGCGAAAATAGTAAAGTAAAATAAATCACTTTAGATTATGAATAGGCAAGGGCAAAAATATGTCCTGGGATAGGCACATAAATGAAATAATTTCACGCCTGTCAAAAACAGTAGGTATTTTAGCAAAACTGCATTTCTTCCTACCGCCGAAAATCAAGCTACATATCTATAACTCATTATTCTTGTCTCAACTAAAACTACTGTTTCTTTGTATGGGGTACAACTACACAAACAAATTTAAATTGAATATATGCACTACAAGAAAAGGCTATTCGCCATATACTGGAAAAGACTACTACACTCATACTGAGCCGCTTTTTCAGAATTTTAAAGTAATGTCAATGCACTATCTCTACTCATATAACTTAGCAGTTCGCTACAAACAGCACATAACTACCTCTGAGAGTACAATGCTTTCGATCGTGAATCTAACAACACTTATACGAACATATCCTTCGCGTTCTGCTCATAACTGGGCGGTACCTTTCGTAAGAACGGCGTTTGGCCAGCAAATGTTTGCACATACTCTGCCCACTCTGTTAAACTATTGTCGCGAAAGTAAAGTTAATATTGAAAATGTAAATAAGAAAAGAATACATTCATTCTTTCTCTTGAAAATGTAATTTTTCTGCTTTTCGTGAGGTGTGTTTTCTCCTGTGTCTTTTGGATTATTTATATAATATATATAATTGGTTTTTTGGGGGAAAGGAAATGGCGCAGTATCTGTCTCATATATCGTTGGACACCTGAACCGCGCCGTAAGGGAAGGGATAAAGGAGGGAGTGAAAGAAGAAAGGAAGAAGAGGTGCCGTAGTGGAGGGCTCTGGAATAATTTCGACCACTTGGGGATCTTTAACGTGCACTGACATCGCACAGCACACGGGCGCCTTAGCGTTTTTCCTCCATAAAAACGCAGCCGCCGCGGTCGGGTTTGAACCCGGGAACTCCGGATCAGTAGTCGAGCGCCCTAACCACTGAGCCACCGCGGCGGGGCTTTGGATTATTTGCGGGTTGGTTGCTATGTACAATTGCTATTATTCGCTGACCATGTTTGTCATTCATATTGTGCCTTTACCTTTAACAACAAAAAGACTGAACTATGCGTAGTAAGAGCTAGAATGTCTGTAAATGTACTGGGATGTACTGCCTAAATTGTAAGCGCACCAAATGTTACTACCCCCCACCTTGAGACAATGCAAAATACATTGTGTCATGGCGCTCTTTGGCCACAGTTGCCGTTGCGCCATAAAAATCCATAATCACCAAATGTTACTAGCGACATCTCACTGTTTTGCCATGTAATGGGGCCCGAGCGCCGTCAAGTGAATTAACGTTCATTTTTTGTCTCGGGTCCCTCATTTCTTACTGAAACGAAAATAAACTTCAAACTTCAATACCCAATAAATTTGGAATTTCTTTTAAGTCAGCATGCTTAAACAGAGTCGAGACTGGCCAAGACTATCCATGCACCGAGCACTCGTGCAGCAGCCTCGCCATTGTGTGCCTCGTGTAGCTTCGTCTTGGGAACTGTACTTGAGAAATGTCGCACCACCAGGGCGATTTCAACAGGGCAAGCATTTCGGACCAGTTCGAGTGTGAGTGTGCGTAATAGCTGTACAAGGGACTTGGGGAGTGTGCAGTCTGTGATGTGTAATGAAGGTGAGGCTTCGAGTGGATGTACAAGTCAGGACATGAGTAAACGAATGACGCTATCCTGTTCCAGTCGCAATTGCTCCTTTCCTAACGAAAATTATGGAACGGTATGTGTCTGTGACAGCCAGTTCCAACGACCACTGCAATTTTGCACGTGTCATACCCCTTTGTTTCCATTACGCAAAAAGTATATACTATTAGAAGACCGTAGCGTGCTCCGTTTACTTCTGTCCGCACCTAAGGGGGGAGAGAGAATGTGTTAGGTACAGCTACTGGTATCAATTCGACGACCCAGGTATGACCGAAAGCTATGCGCTCTTTTTTAATGCAAAAGCATTACTAGTCCAGTTACGAAAATAGCCGGCGGAATATTTTAGTGTGTGTACTTGCAGATGCTACAGAAAATCCCAGCGATGATTGAGTCAATCAAAAGGGGTGACGTATTAAAGCGGTCATATGACGCACACAACGAGCCGAGCACGCCGCTTCAGACAATCCTATACCTGTGTTCCCCTATATATACCCGCCACTGGCTGTCCTCCAGGTGGCCTCATTCAAGTGATGACATTCGTACCAAAATTGTGACGCAACCGTCTGTCGTACAGGATTACGGGTGGTGTCATGCGATTTCTCGTTGCATATATCTTACATGTGCTAGTCAAGTTGGAGGCTTGTTTACGATAGGGACTCGAACCGACAACATATGCACCTTGAATTGTATGTCGCCTCCGCGGCGGCGGCTTTGTGGTTATGGCGTTCGGCTGCTGGCCCGAAAGACGACGGTTTGAACCCGGCCGCGGTGGCCGAAATTCGACGGAGACAAAATTCTAGAAGCCCGTTTACTGTGCGATGTCAGTGCACGTTAAATAACCCAAGGTGGTCGAAATTTCCGGAGCCCCTCACTACGGCGTCCCTCACAGCCTGAGTCGCTTTGGGACGTTAAGCAGCCATAAACCACAAACCAATGGTATGTCTTCCCAGACTTTCGTACCAAAGTTTTGTGATGCCACCGTTCGCCGTACAGTGTTGCAGGTGATGTCATGCGCATGTGCGCGTGTGTTGGTGTGGTCTCATACTTCGAAAAAAAAAAAGGAAAGACCGATCGCCTGAAATAAACTCAGTTCGCAAACCGCAACCAAAGGTCTACGTCTTGCATCCACGACATGCTTTCGCATTCCCACGCGTAAGCAGTGTCAAGTGTATCTGCCGAATTTTCTTTTATGAAATATATTTTGAGCCGTTTTCTTTTAGTCATAATAGGGGGGGGGGGGGCAGTGGGCACATGCGATGTACGACGCCTTGGCAGCCTGGCGCGAACTTCTCGCTCGTGCCCGTCGGCACGCGCCGGCACCATGGAAAGACGCACGCCACCGCCTAGCCTGCTGGAGGTCGGCCGAGATGAGCGGCCGGCAGCGCAGTGGGACAATTACACGCGGAAGCGGCGCGGTGTCAGCTCGCTCCTGCACCGTCCGCACGAAGCGCGCGCGCCTGGTCGGCCGCCGCGCGGGCGTAAAAAAGCGCGCGCTCGATGGAAGAGCGCGGCGTGGCGAATGCGTAATGCGCGCTTTGGCGGCTCGCGCGCGCGTCGGGCTTTGCGCGCGGTACGCGTTTCGGCGCGCCGTTATTTTTTCTCTTTTTTTTTTTCGCGGCTGCGTCTTCTCCGACGTGTGAGAGGACTCAAACGAGAGCGCGCAGATGAGGGAACGGTGCCAGTGGCGCCTCATAGCGTGAGTCATGTGGGGGAAGGGAAAGTGTGGCAGTGGGCGTGTGGCGCAAGTGATCGCGTTCCTAAACGATGCTGTCAGCACGGATCAATCCTTTTAATGATTCGCACGAACAAACGTGTGATCGTGAATCGCCTTCTTAAAGAGCTCTGAGTCAGAGAATGATCCGCTTAAGAAACTCTATTAGACTTTCCGCCCTCTTCCGGATCGAAGACTGCACTGCAGTCCGCATCATCCCATCCCCTCGTGTTTTGGAGCACGCATCCAAGACCCGCACGAGCCCTTGCTATATACCTTCCGTGCTGCATGGAATAAATAACACAGGGCGTATGCACCCTGCGTTATCATGTGTCATTTGCGCTATTACAAGAGTTTCCACGTCCGCCATCGTGGCCGAGGGCAGCGCTGGTGAACACTCTCAAGGTGAGGCTGCACGCAACATAAGGACACCCGGAAGTAGAAGTTTGGACAGCCGCCGCCGTAGCTAGGATGGTAGAGCCACTGCACGCGACATGCAGAGGTCGTGGATTCGTATCCCGCCGGCGGCATCTGTTGCATTTGCTTTTGCTTTGCAACCGACTATCTTTCAGATAACGAATGATTGCAATAATAATTTTATATTGATCAGCGCCACAAAAAATAACTAAAGAACCCCTCTTTTCCCTATCCTTGTCTGCTCAACTGTGTTATCATCTGTTATCGCGAGGGCTTTTTTTTTTTTTTGCTCTCTATACAGCATCCGGCACATCAGACGTCGTGGCCGTTCGAAAGTCGTGGCCGTTCCAGTATGTGGCCTTGAATTTCGCAGATTATCCTTATTGGAGCTGATTAACCTCGGGAGTTAATATACGCTTTTGAAAAGCGCGGGAGTTTGTAGTCTCAGATTTCTGTCTAAAGCTGAAGTTTGGGGCGATCAATTGGACTAATGTAGGGTAAATGCGATAGAATTTTTCTTTCGCTGGCCAGTCTATTCCAAGTCTGATTCTATTCCAACTTTACGCTTTTCAAATTATGATCCTATTTCATTTCTATCCACAATCGCTTCTTTTATTCACTTCTGCTGAGTAATTCTTAGTTTGGCGTCTCCCTCCTCTCCCCAACAAGTGGAGAGGGGGATTGCCATCTCTCCTCCTGCCACGTTGGCAGGTGGAGTCTTCGGACAGTTTTTACCTTTATGGTCCTCCTAATGTTGTCGCACTAGAAAATAAAAAGCTGTGCAACACAGAGCGGCTAGTGGATTGTCCCAGCGAATCTCGCAGCTGATCTAGCCTTATTTCAAGGCCCCGATGCATGCTTCGGACGAGCTTGTCAGGCGTGGCGGTGAGTGGATGTACCACTTCCGTTGGCGGCGCCGTAGTAGCGTGTTGTACTGCAAGACTGGTGGCTAAAAAGCAGAGAGGTCACATAAGGTTAGAAGCGTAGGACTGAAAACGTATTTAAGAAAAATGGCGAATTTTAAGACCAAGTTATAACACAGTTAAAGAATAATAAAAAAGCCGAGCATGGCGGCAATTAGCACCGCCCCGATTCAAAGTTGACGCTCCTACCTTCCATCAATCCATCCATCGTACTGGCCGCGATTTGTAAATAACGGGCCGCATTCTCATCAGCCATTATGTGAAAGCGTTACAATTTTAACTTACGACAAACTACGGTGAAGGCGAAGCCGGTGAGTTTGGGCAGTCCCGTACACAGCTTTTGCTTGATGCATGAATAAATTAATGACTTAATGATTGATTGATTGATTGATTGATTGATTGATTGATTGATTGAATGAATGAATGAATGAATGAATGAATGAATGAATGAATGAATGAATGACGACCGGGCTGGCGGGTGAGACCAATTTCGACCGGAATATTGGATTACGAAAGTATACAAACCCACCAGCAGATAGGTTTTGCACTGTGCCTACCGCCTCACCCCCTCCGCCTCCCCCCCCCCCCCCTTCCCCTTCGTACACACTCTATCCTCCGTGCCGGATAACCCCACTTCTTCCACCGCTGCGGCCAGAAATCCACGTGACGGAAGCAAGCCCTCTCTCAAAACGTGTTCACGACCGTTGAGCGGTGAACTAGAATGTGCGTAACAGCGTTACAGCGTGCACAGTAAAAGCCACCGTTTCCTTTGATAAGCAGAGAAAAGCGTTTGATGCGTACCATTTACTTTTGATTTCTTTTTTTTTTTCGCGTCCTCCTCACCGTCCCCGCACTAGAGGTCACGCATACCCCGGCCAGTCGCCCTGCAACCTGCCCACCACCAGCCCTGGGCGCATACTTCACGCCTCGCTGGCCACTTTTCTTATTCTTTCTTTGACATCTTTATGTTTAGCTTTTTTTTTTTGGCGAGCTCACTTTCTCACAAAACCCCAGCGCTTACACATGGCGCGGACCGCGAGTGAATCGTCGAGGCAGGAGAGCATGCCCAAAGAGAGAGTCACGAAGAGAAAGGAGGAATAATTACAACGCCCTAATTCCTCCCTCATCTAGCATGCCTGAAACAACTCTCCGGTCCGCAATAAGCAAGAGTCATCGCAAGCGCCGCGGGCTATTTGTCGCTGACTATAGGAAACCACCCATTAAAACCGCAACCTCCGCTCGTTTTCTTCCAAGCACTGTTTTATTCTTTTATATATTTTATCCCTCCTATCAGAGCTCCAAAGTAAAGCGTGTGCGCGCCCCCTATACAGCTCCACGACCTGTCCCACGCTCGAGCAGGAAGAACTAGTGCTAGGTTAGAATAGTGCCAGCGCTGCAAGCACCGTACAGTGCGTTGTGCGTTGCATCAGGGCGACCGCTTCTTCTTCCTTTTCGTGTTGCCGCCTGCTTCAGTGCTCTTCTTCTGCCTCTTCTTTTTCACCTCTCTCTCGCGCGAGCCAAGCATTGTTCGAAAGCGCAGCTCCCCAGATTGCATGCGGCGGCCGCATTCGCGTGTAAGGAGCAGTCAGACTGGGTTCTTAGCTACTCCTCCTCCCATATCGCTGCTGGTTTTTATTTCTTCACTTTCTCTTTTAACTGGGATGGATGGGGGGAGCGTCAGTCATCTTTCTGTCCGCCTTTTCGTGTCGCCGAAGAACGTGAAATTTCTGAGTGCGCGGCGCATACTGAGGCCGCGCCTTTCTCGCGCGCATTTGTCGAGAAATGGGAGGATATACGGGCTGCGTGCGCGCTTCCCGTTGATTGTCCTGATGACGCTCTTGTTTCTACTTCTCCGTCGTTGGCGCGTGATGTTCGCTCCTGGTGCTTGTTTCTTTTCTTTTTTTCGAGGATTGCCGTAATGCGAAAATAATTGCTGGTGGTTTCTTCCGCATCCGGGCTTTCATGAGGCGTCCCCGTCAGGCGTACCTTTATTTATTTTGAGAGTGGTGCGCGAAGAATTCTCGTCGTACATATAAGCGACCGCGCTCGGGGGTTAAGACGACGTCGCATATATGACACCCTCGCTTCTTCGCATCGATCAATGTGTACATTGTGTCAATGTAGCGAACCGCTTACCACAGGTTTCGCTACTTCAAGTCGCTCGGAGCTACGTAGTTGAACGGTACTCACAAGAGGCTCAAGTATTCACCGACGGCTCATCTTCTAAGAAGCGTTACTCGTGTGGTTTCTGTGCCTTCTACAGGGCAAATGCTATACTATTGCCTTCAGCAATCGACGTACTCCACATAGGCAGAGCTGCACGGGTTCAAAGAAGCTGTCCTCTATATCCTGCGCCGACCAGCTGAACGATGGCTGATATTCACAAACTCAAAAGCAGCTCTACAAATCTTTGCTCAAGTAAGGTAAGGAAAACCAATAAGCATGTACAGTCTCCCGTGACATTGGATACCTGTATCGCTTAACCAGTGTGAAAGGTCACTGTATCTTATTCCAGTGAATCACAGTATACTGTGGAATTTCGGGGAACAAAAAGGCAGATATGAAGCGGCCTGCAAAGGTCCCTAGCTTCGAAACTTCAGAAAGGTTTCTCTAACAAAATCCGACGCGTCCCTAGTGGTGAAAAATAGGCCTGTGATGGAGGGAATTGGCTCCTGAACTTGCTATCTCATCGTTATTGATTTTTATTTACCCACAACCTAAAATCTAGACTTCTTGCACAGCCTTCGTCGACATATGGAATTCGCCTGCCATCGTTTACGACCGATCGCCGCTCTCACAAACAGCTACCGATACTGCTTGTGGACAAGCGGTCAGACCCCATCGTGTCAGCTGGGCCTGAGTAGAAACAGTGCAGCACATTGGCTGCCATTGGCTGCGATATAAAATACGGCCCCTGGAGGTCATTGGACTGACTGACAGAGTTTAAAACTTGTTTGTAGCCCCCATTCCTATGTAGATCTAACCTGAGCTGAACCTTTTCTTTACCCTTATTGAGTACGCGGGACTTTGAAACCTTTTTTACATTTCCCATCGATGTGCGATCACTCAAATTCAATGACCGCATTTTAATAAAAAAATATTTCATTTTTTCCTGAAACCTGGACACGTCCGCGCTTTTCACACGTATAGCTTCCTAAGCTACTAGGATAGTATCTTTTTGTTATTTTCCTAGTATTTCTTAACTCCTGGCTGTATGTAAAAAAAAAAGCCGAATAAAAGGATTTGATTTGATTTGACATCCTTTTCCCAAATACCCAGTCGTTTGCTCGATTCTGATCGAGTTTCCATCTGAATTTATGATTACTCATGAGCTGATATTGATTACTTACCTTCTCCAACAACAACAAAAAAGAGAAAAGCCTTGAGTTACAGGAACTGTAAGGGCAGAAAAGCGAATAAAAAAAAAGCAACAAGCTCGAACGCATAACACACTGACCAGCAAGACGGGCCGGCCGGGGACAATCAAGGTTGCCGGTTTGTTCTGCGTGCGCCATGGTCAATTGCATGCGCCGCACCGCCGCTGTGTGAGCGCGCCAGGGGTTTGCGGCGGTGGCGATTCCCTAATCCGTCCGTGACAGCGGCGACCTGTTACTGGCGCGCGCCGCCGGGAAACGACGGCCCGCTGTTTGGCGAGCGACTTGTCTCTGGCGTCGTCGCTCGCGTGGCCCGCTTTGCATTTGTAATGGGGACGCTGCCGGGACACGCCAGACCATGACTGCACGCGGCCGAGGGTGTGAGGGGGGAGGGGGTCGGTGCTGCTGCTGGGCAGACCGCGTTTCGCCGACGCTGCGTGCGGATGCCCGAGGAGTCGCGAACGCTTCTCGGAATGGCTGAGCGGCGGCGTTCATATTGAAGCGGTGTTTTCCGAACAAGGAAGAAAAAATAAACAAAAGAAACGAGAAGGATGTGAGACAGATAGATAGATAAAGAGGAGGAGGGAAAGGCAGGGATGTTAACCACAAATGGGTTCCGGTTGGCTACCCTGCACTGGGTAAGAGGAATTAGGGGACTAAACGGAGGAAGAGAGAAGGGGAAAAGGCATAACACACACGCGCGCACGCGCACACACACACACACACACACACACACACACACACACACACACACACACACACACACACACACACACACACACACACACACACACACACACACACACACACACACACACACACACACACACACACACACACACACACACACACACACACACACACACGATGTGAGACAGATACTCTATTGCACAATGGGGATGACGTGTAGAGTGGGGCGGCACGCCGCGAAGCTTTAGAGTCTCTGATGGGTGAGGGCAAAGGCTTTTCTCGACGTTCAGGATTTTGATCTAGTTAGTGCGATCCCGCTTGGGTGAGCCAGCTTCAACATTGGGACACGGACGTAGAAAGGCAGTTTTTCTACATGCTACAACGTCCAAAAAACGGTTTGTAGCCTTTGGTGTACCGCGGCAGTGTCACAGGACCTGCTTGAGAAGTGATGACGCAGCAAGGGAAGTGGAGCTGAGAAACATTGATCCCCGCGTGCAACAGTCTGCGCCCACAGTGCACGCCGCCACGCGCGCCGACTCCCCGTGAGTCAGGCTGCGCCGGCCCTGGCCCCACTGCCAACAACGCGCGCTGGCGGCGACGAGCACGGTGGTGTGCGAGGACGCCGGACGTCCTTGCGGGACCTCGTCTGGCGGAGGGGGCCGCGCGCTCATCGCCTTCAACGTTGGCCGTAGGAAGAGGTCCCCCCTCGCCGCCTCTGAGAAGAGGAGGTGCAACGCTCGCCGCGCACTCACGGCTGGTTGTGCTTCTGTGCAGGGTTTGCGCATGTGTGTGCGTGAGTGTGCATATGAGCGTATGTGCGGTCATGAATGTGCGTGTGGCTGTGTGCATAAGGAGGAGTGGGGGCACTATTCTTGCGTTGCCTACGCACGCATTCGGAGCGTAGTTTTGGTTAGCTGCACGTTTATGCGCTCTCTGCTTTTAATTGTTTCTTGAAAGGGCAAGACGGTTGTCGTTCTCACAGGAGGTGTCGAAAGGGAGAGCATTGCACTTGCTTGTCGATGCCCGACGAACTCTACGCGATGTCCGAGCCTTCGGGAATACGATGCGGAGGGAAATGAAACATGCAGCCCTGATAAAAAGTCCCTGGGTAAAAAGTCATTAATTCAGTAGTCCCGAAAAGTCATTTGACCAAGGTTACAACAGTATACACAGTGTGCGCGTACGCGGCAACTACTTCTCGAGCCCCGACAGCAGCAAACGGCATAGAGTAGCCTGGTGAGAATGCTACGTCGTAGGCCGCCGTTAACATTCGTGTTCGGCCACCGCTGAACAGTTCGCCAGAAAAAAATGAAAATTGCTTCAACGAGGGAAAACGTCTTAACAGACTAAAGACTTCAGTGTGTGTCTCGTAATCCTCCTCCGCTTTGCCTTCCTCGGAGACAAGACGCTACTACGATGGTGTGGGCCAGGAATGAAATGAATTCGAAACTTTAGAGCTCAGAAGCGCTTAATAGAACAAGGAGTGAAGCTTATAAGATTTTCAAGTGGCTCTTCCACCTCTAGGTTGCTTAGCAGCAGGGATACAATACATTCAAGCGACAAAGAACCTTATCGCGCTTAACCTAGCAATCACTCGTCGATGTGACCCTTAAGATATAGAGGAAATTATGTAAAAAGGTCAAACAGCAACGAGAAAAAAAAAAGGAATCTACCACCAGAGCTCTTTCGTTGATGCTGTTTGTTGTGCCCTTGAAGTATTGCCTGAAAGATTGTGTGTGTTCACTTAGAATAAAAGAAACTCCGTTTTCGTGAGTCGTCAGGTGCGTTGCCGCATGGTGCTAGCTACAATGCGCTAATGCTCAGAGATGCTTTTTGGTGGTCGTTTAGTGTTTACCGATGCGCTGGACTCCTCGAATACTATTTCACCCTCTGCTGAACCGGGCGGAAAGGTTCACTCTGGAGCCCATGCTAATGGTCTTTCCAGCATCTTTTCTCTCTAATACTTGTTCTATTTTGCTGTTATATTCTTAACGCGATAGCGTTAAAGGCCCCGTTGTCCAGAAAATCCGGTGTCGGCGTCGTCGTCGCGGGCGAAAAATCACGATCATGACTGTGGAAGGTGGTGGCCATAGAGAAACCTAGGAGGCAGGTGGGCCACCTAGGTCACGTGACCTTACAGCGTCATCACAACCTGGTCACCGGATAGTTAGCAAACTGCTCGCCGTGGCAGGTGGCAGTTAAATGAATGGTTGGTCGCTCTTGAAGAGCAACCCGAGCTGCACAAGGCCCATCGCTGAGAGCACCTGCCATCGCAGGGCAGTGGCGCATCGCTTAACCGCTGCACCACTGCGCCAGGAGGGGTACGAGGGCTCTCAGGGATATATGAATGTAAAGTAGAGGATGACTTTCTACATATATGGCAATTTACCCAACCTCCTATCGCGTCATACTCTTAAAGAGGTATTCCGAAGTCTGTATTGCGAATAGTAGGAGATAAGTGTTAATGAAGAATGCCTTAGTAATCTGCGATTCGCTGATGACATTGCATTGCTGAGTCACTCAGGAGATGAGCAGCAAGGCATGATCAATGAGATAGACAGGCAGAGCTGGACGGTGGGTCTGAAAATCAACATGCAGAAAACCAAAGTAATGTTCAACATTCTCGCAAGGGAACAAGCAGTTCACAATTGGTAGCGAGCTGCTAGAAGGGGTAAGGGAATACGTCTACTTATGGCAGGTAGTGACCGCAGATCCGGATCCTGAGATGGAAAAATCTATAAGAATAAGAATGAGGTGGAGCGCATATGGCAAGTTCTCTCAGATCATGAATGGCAGTTTACCAATATCCCTCAAGAACAAAGTGTACAACAGCTTTATCTTACCGGTACTCACCTACGGGGCAGAAACGTGGAGGCTAACGGAAAGAGTTCAGCTTAAGTTGAGGACAACACAGCGAGCCATGGAAAGAAAAATGATAGGTGTAACGTTAAGAGACCGGAAGCGGGCAGAGTGGGTGAGGGAACAATCGCTGGTTAACGACATCCTAGTCGAAATCAAGAGGAAGAAATGGGCTTGGGCAGGGCATGTACTGCGAAGGCAAGATAACCGCTGGTCCTTAAGGGTAACGGAGTGGATTCCAAGAGAAGGCAGGCGTAGCAGGGGGTGGCAGAAAGTTTGGTGGGCGGATGAGATAAAGAAGTTTGCAGGCATAGGGTGGGCGCAGCTGGCAAAAGACAGGGTTAATTGGAGAGACATGGGAGAGGTTTTTGACCTGCAGTGGGCGTAGTCAGGCTGATGATGATGACGAGGTGTGGTTAGCGTATTCAGTCCGCTTCTTTGCGTTAATTTTTTTTACACATATACGCAAAATTGCTAAAAAACACTGAGACAGTCCTTTCTCTTTCGCCGACAGTGTCTCAGCTTTGTTGCATTGCTGTGCGTTTTAAAAACACCACGACGAAATTGGACGCGACTGTATCGTTCAATGGGAGCCCTGCAGGCCTGCATGCGTTCTTTCTTTTATCGTTATGCAGGGGTGGCATGCAATGTTGAGGAACTTCAAAAAAAGTGGGGCGCGTCATTAGACCGCGACATTCGGGTTGCGTCTTCCAAATGATCAAAAATGAAAAGACGCTTGGTAGCTCAGTGACTTCAAAAGTTTAGAGGACACCGACTTGTGGCAGTGCTAAGAGATTTCATGATATGGTAGCTTCGAGGCACAGGCCAACATTATTATCTTCACGCTGGAACGCCACGCGCAACTTAACATCACCACCGCCAACTACCAGACTGCAACAGTTTTCAAGTGAGTAAACTAATAATAAAAATCCACGCTTGTTTCATCGTACTGAATTGCAGAAGCTGATAGCGGGGGGACACCAGAGGGAAGAAGTGAACAGGACTCATCACAT